>NW_027281134.1:35000-48746 GCF_046629955.1 Centroberyx affinis | reverse complement strand
TGTGCATGCATATACTATGTGTGTGTGTGTGTGTGTGAGTGTGTGTGTGTGTCTGTCTGTTTGTGTGTCTGTGTGTGATTGCATGTATTTTTCTTTGTATATAGGTCTATGTCTGTGTTTATGTGGATTTCTATGCTTGTGTGCATGTGTAGACAAATACATGCATATTTAAATGTGTGTGTGTACATTTGTGTCCAAGCATGTAAAAGTGTGTGTGTAGCTGTTACTGTGTGCTTGAATCCCTATCTCTTTCTATGTATCTGCTGTATATGTGCGTGTATCTGAGTATCGTGAGTATATTTGTCCTCTCTGTCCCCATGAAAACTCCTGAAGCCTGATGTTGACAAACAAACCCCAGCCGCTCTGTAAACAACAGTGTTTCCATCACCCTTCTCTGTAAACAACCTTTGTTTATCTGCCTTATCTGAACCACAATGATTATGGAAGGCTAAGAGACACATTGAAATGACATTAAAACTGTCGAGCAGCATACTTAATGCTTTGGTTACAACTTTTTCATAACAGAGCAGCCTACCTGCTACTAACACAAAGAAATTTAGGGCAAAATAGACAACAGAATTTATCTCAGCAACAAGAGATTACTGTGTAATCAGTGTGAAACTGCTGGGACAACTCCTGCCCAACATAGTTACCAAAAAAGTCCCCATAATAGAGCGGAGTGCCAAGCATATTGCAGCCTTTTTAAGTGGGGAGGAGGGACATTTTTTTGAGGTGGTCTTGACTACAGACTTCACACTGATGTGCATGCCATTAGCACTGTTAGCTCTGAGCAGCAGGGGAATCAGGCCCAGCTGTTCCTGTTTGAATTGGCAGGAATCAGTTGTCAGTCCTCTTTTGCCTTGTAAGTGATGATGTGTTCTCCAGGCCTGTTTAAAAACATTTGCATGGAGGAGGTAGTATATGCACATCCAAAATCCTGACCAGGTGCTTGATACAAAATGAGAGGCAATAAAAAAATAAACACACACCTGACTGTTGCTCCCTTTGGGGTTTGTTCAGCACACCAAAACAGGTTGACAAAGACCGCTGCTTAAAAAACGAATAAACAAAAAGGTTGTTGAATGGGGCCGTTAACTGTATTTGTACTATCGTGACGTTTGCGCAAGAAAGGTTTTGTGCAGGAAAGGTTTTGAGTGCGTTTTTGAGTCCTGTGCTGACGTATGCAGTGCACAGTTCAAATTAGTTGAACTTTGAACCCGCCATGCACTGACCTTTAAGAGTGCAGCCAATGACAGGACAGTAGAAATTACTGTACAGCTGCCGGTCCTAAATGGAGGAAAAATGTAATGTGTCTCTGAATTTCCCGAGCTTTATAACAAATCCTTGAAGGCATACAGAGACTGCACCAAAAACACATTTGCATGGTGAAATGTTAGCCTTCAGATGGAAATGCATGTTTTGTTATAAAGACGTTATTTGAGTGGGTATAGGTAGAGATCTACTGCTAGAATTTAGCCTTGTGTAGCTCTTTGTTGTTTTTGTGAAATAATGTGAATGTCTCATAACCCGCTAACCCTTCTACTGCCATATGAAAAACTTGCATCCCCAAATTCATATTCCTTATTTGTTTTTTTTCAACAACAAAAACAGTACCATTAGGCTACTTCTAATTTGCAAATAATGCTAAAAGCATGGCGGGTACGGTTTGTTCATCGTGGTGTGACAAAGAAACTTTCATATTACTTGATACGTGGCCAGAAGAAAACACTCAAAATTAGCTGAGAGGTTGTGTGGAAAATTGATTACACAGCATGTATTCTGTAATTCAAATCATCAGTGTGTAGTGTGCAAGCAGAGGAGGACAAGAACTCATCCATCCATAGCAGGCTGGTGTTAATAATGAGCCTTAGGACTCTTCATAGCCTTAGGATAAATCAGATTCAAAATCCCTGCATTTTGGAAAAAAAAGAAAAAAGTGATCTCAATAATATGAATGCTGCTTGTCTTTTTTAAAAATCAAGAGCTCTCAGCAACAATGTTCCATGCGGTACAATTACATCTGAGTTAACTTGCATAGAGACGTACTGTATATCAGAGCTGTAGTACTTGAGACCTCTCTTGGTCTTGAGTCCGGTCTCAAGACCAGTATTTTGACTTTTTCGACTTGTGTCATGCCTCAAGCTCAAACGTCTTGGCCACTATTTGATGTTGACTTCACTTTTTCCTGCCTATCTAAAAATAAAAAAATGGGTAATTTTATTGATAATTTTCTCCCCCAGCACTACACACAATTTAAGGGATTTCATATGTAGAAACGTGTATGTAACGGTCATCATATGCATTGATTAGTCAACTCCTCTGTATTGATTAGTTGTATGTTGAAGGGTATAGTGCAGAGCTCCTGGAGATAGATCTATATCTCTGTTCATCCTGAAGAAACGTCTTTATCATTACTCTTGCATATGGAAAGAAATGCAGATGCCGTATTGGCTATTCCTGCCTTGGTTTTGAATTGGATTTGATCTGCTCTAGCCTCAGACTTTTGACTCTAACCCGACTGGGCCTGGTGTTGGAATTGACTTAACTAAGATTACAGTGTCTCCTTCATCTCTGATGGACCAACTGGCTGTTGCAGGGATCGAACCTGTGACCTTTTGGTTACAGAACGGAGTCTCTGAAAACTAGGCCATGCTGACACCCTCTTAATTACCTGGCCATTAGCTCACAATATTAAGAGCTAATATACTAATTTCCAATGGCAATTAGCACAAGATGCAAATAGCTAAAAACGCTAATTTTCTATGGCAATTAGCAGAAAAAGCTAATGGCTGATGTGCTAATATGTGAATGTGTGTGAGAATTTATTTTGTGTTTATCAGTTGCTGCAGGGCTGCCAACAACGTACTCACACACACACACCAAGACACACAACTGATGCATGCACACACACACACACGGACAGAATGGCACGCACTCTCTCTCTCATTCTCTCTCTCACTCTCTCTATCCCTCTCTCTCTCTCTCTCTCACACACACACACACACACACACACACACACACACACACACACACACACATACAAAGACACTTTTGTCTAATCAGTATGCAGAGTGGTATGTTTGTGCCTATGAGAGTAGTATATCGCTGTGAGCTAAGTGCCTGTAATCCTAGCCTAACACTACACACACACACACACACGGTTTATATTTTGTTGTTTCAGAATCAGTTGCCCTTGAAACCAAGTAGAGCATCTTAAATAGAATGATCTCTCTCCCTTCTGTCTCTCTGCATGCCTGTCTCTCTCTGTTTGTGTCTTTCCACCTCTGTAACTTTATCCCTTTGTTTTCTCTCCTTTTTCTATCTATCTCTGGTCTCTATATGTTTCTATTTGGCTATGTAAGTCCCTCTCTCTCCCTTACAACTGTATACCATGACAGTTTTGACAGTAGTTAAAGTCTCTGCCGCACTCTTGACATGAGTCCAGGAAATAGCATGCTATTTAGTGCCGTTAGGTGCACCCACTCGACAGCCCGTCACCAAATCCATGGTAATGTTGGACTGGGCTTTTCAAAGTCTGTCATTTACCAATCTCCCGCTTGTCTGGGATTTGGTTTTTCAGAGGCGCTAAAAATGAATTTTGTCAGGTTTGAGCTGGAGTCGGAGCCTTTTCGCTGGGTGCCTAAAGTCGTATCGCCGTACACGTGTTGGTTTAGCAGACAGTTTAGTGCATGCATGGTGTGTTGTGACACACATGCTCACACACCCATGCTAGCACACATAGACACCCAAAAAAAGACACACACATAGGCACAAACACACAGATACACAGAGAGACACACAAATGCACATACCGACTCATACAGAAATACACAAATTGGAACAAATGTAACCCCCCCCTCCCACACACACACACAAACTTAAGCCATCCCCACATGCCATCATGTATTTACTACTGACAGTTGTAGATGCCATAGTCTGTCGAGTCATTCCAGTATGCTTGGTGTTTCAGCAGCTAGCAATATGAGCCAAGGGCACACAACAGCATCTGGTTTAGCGAGACGTCGGCTAGAACAAATCATCACTCCCACACTCAACCCTCCCACCCCACTTGAACAATACAATGGAGACTATGACGAGGAGGAGAATATAAAACTGTCACTACCTCGCAGTTCCACCAAGGTGCTTGAACTAAGCAGCAAACTGAAGGAGGAAAACCTTTAAAAGTAAACCAAGCCTATGACAAGAACCAACAGTTCATCATCACATCTGGTACAGCAAGACATGAGAAGTAACGGCATCAACCTAACAATAAGATTACAATGTGTCACATCTTCATATGGCATGGTGTGTTTAGCACCCACTGGACCATATGGGTACTGGGTGAAATCCTCAAAACTCAATATTGTAAAGATGTAGATATGCATGGATAAAGAAAATAAGGTGCACTTTCTTTAAATCCTGAAAAAATACAATTGTTGGAGATACATAGGTTTTGTCTGAATGTAGCAAGATGTGTTTTGATTTAGAAGACACACATACACAAACACTCTTACAACCACTTGGGAGATCACGTGGTTAACCAAAATTACTAAAACTAAAAGTAATATTACTCCTACTACTCCTACTGCTGCAAAAAATGTATTATATAATATACATTTTATATAGCATTTTGCAAAACATTGTTGAAAAGTGCAAAAGTGAAAATAAATGAATAAAAAATAAGATAAACAGCATAATGCCAGAAGTGAATGAGAATTAAACAGGAATATTGGCAAATTGGCAATATTCCTGGAATATTGGCAAAAGAAATCTATCAAAGCCTGTCTGTGAAATGTATCTTAGGCAGGTCATTCCAAAGCCCAGGGGCCCAGATGACCAAGTGCTGAGAAAGGTCAGGAAGATCCAGGTCAGGGATGTTGGGCTGTGCTGTGGCCCATAAAGGGTTAAAAGGTCTGGGATGCAGCTGGGGAGCCAGACGTAACTGATCCGTAAATGTAATCAGCAGAAAAAAAAATATTTCTTAAACTGACAGGCCTGTGACAAGAAGCTAAACTCTTTCTGATATGCTCCCATATGTTCAGTCCTCATTAGTAACCTGGCAGCTGAATTCTGCACAATTTTGAGCTATGCCAAGGCTTATCAATTCCAAGACAGGATAATATAAAAGTATAATTGCGGAGAATCATCAAAAGACAAAAACTTTTGTAATCTTTGTAATGTTCCACAATGACATATTCAAATCTTTGTGTTATTAAAGGTTCAAAGATGATCAAAGGTAATTCCTAAATTCAGGTTTGATGTACGGAGACAACGGATCGAGAAAGAGTTAAACTTGGCTTGAGATGTGTGTGAGATGTCCGATGACAGCAAACTCAGTTTTATCTGAATTTAGTTGAAGGAAATTTTGGGACATCTGGCCTTTGACATCAGGCCAACTTACTGGTATCGTTTGGTTTAATGGAGAGAAACAGCTGAGTGCTGTAAGATGGGAACCAGTCCAGGTTTAGTCCCAGAGACACCAACCCAATTTCTCCAACATCATCAATCAAAATTTACTCATTCTGTGCATTGTTGAAATTGGCCTGTTGTTCTTTCGCTTGGCTCAGCTCTGTGCTGTTCTGCTGTGTCTGTTCATAGTCTGTGCAAATATCATAATACATTAAGTGTGTGTGTGTGTGTGTGTGTGTGTGTGTGTGTGCATGCATGTTTATGGGTGTGTGGTGTGTGTTTCTCTGTGCATGTGTGTGTAAGAGAGATTTGAATGTTGAAGCATTTTCTTGCTGCTCTGCTCAAAGCATTAGCATTTGCTTGAGAGATGCAAAAGGAGTTGTGTGTGAGAGACAAAAAGAGAGTTTAAGTGTGTGTGTGAGTGTGTGTGTGTGTGAGTGTGTGTGATGTTATGCTTGCCGAGTCCTAATCAATGCTGCTGGCAGAGAGGATGCTGGGATAGCAGCAGCATCCCGAATAGGAAATGGAGCAGTGACCTTGAACACAAACACACACCCTCCCTCTCTTACTCACACTCACACGCACACACACACACACACACACACACACACACACACACACATACACACATCAGATTAATTCAAATATGTATTTAAGGATATAGGGAAACACATGCTTACACATATACTCAAAACAGAGCAGGTAGGCAGACGTGCAGAGAAAGAGAGATCAAGATAGATAATACTTAATAATCTTGAAATGATGCAACTTTTTTCAACCTGTATACGCCAAACAACATGAGGGAAAATAGAGGGGGGGGGGAACTACCAGCTGAAAAATGAAGGGGACAGGAGGTGAGAGGAGAGAGGGAGGAGGAGAGGCCAACCAGTGGTCAAAGAGAGGCAAAGAGAGGAGTTTTGGGTGGGGGTGTAATGTACTCCCCCCTGCACCCAGCCTGATAAAGTTTGGCTTACCTGGCAAATAAAAAATGAATTACTTTTAGTTCATCTGTAACTTATATATGTGTGTGTCTTGTCCAATTTCCTCCCTTTCCATACAAGCCAAAAACTAGACATCCACACTCTCTGTGCCTTTGCTGTGGTTTTCAAACCATGGCAGGTGAGGATCAGTTCACCTCATGAGAGGCTACTAAGAGGCAGACTCGGACTAATAAAAAACAACATAAAAGACTTGATGATGTTTCATTACTCACATTTTTTTAGATTTATAAAGTGAGATAAACATAAAAATGTTCAACTCGGCGATAAGTTCCACAGCGCTGCCCCGTCAATGTGTTGCCAGGTGGTTCCATCTGAATTAGTGGCAGTCTGCAACACAGGAGGGTGAGATAACACCTCAAACATATTGAGATGGAGGTTTTTTAAATATTTCCCAAAAGGTACTGGCGCAAATCACATCAATCAACGTTATTTTTGTGTCTGGGAGGACTCTGGAGAATCCGTTAGCAACCAGCGTCATAGGCCAAAAGACTCTCATAACAGCTCATAAACAAGTTCATGAAGCAGGCTATTTCTCCCTAGATGTGTTTGCAACACTGGGACTGTAGGTTACACCAGTGATCTTCACACTTTTTCTCTGGGGGCATCAATTTTCAAATCCAATTTCAGGTGACCCAAAGCATAATTTAGGTTTAATAAGCTATTGTCAAGGCATGTCTAAGCAAATTTACCCTGATATTAACCTACACCTTTGATAACCTTTGAAACAAATTAATCTAGAGTCTTTGGGAACACATCTTCTTATTTGTGGGACTCAATATTTGGTTTGAGAGGATGGGAGACGAGGAGAGGAGAAGGAGGAGGGTAGAGGAGAGGAAAAGAGAGGAGGGGAGAGGAGAAAAGGTGAGGAAAGGAAAGGACAGCAGAGGGCAGGAGAGGGGAAGAGAGGAGAGCAAGAGAGGTGTCATGGTGTTTTGGGGAGGGAGGCAGTGTCAGGTCGCGCAGAAGGGAGGTAAAGAGACAGGAGACAAGAGAGGAATGGGGAGAAAAGAGGAGCAGAAAGGGCAATTGGGGTGACAAGAGGAGCCAGGAGAGGGGAGGCGGAGATGAGAGGCGCGCAGGACGGCGAGGTGGGGAGGAGAGGAAAAGGAGAGGTGGAGAATTAGGGGCAAGGGGGGGAGATGAGAGTTGACAGGAGAAGAGAGGTGGAAAGGAGGATGAGAGGAATGGAGAGAGAGAGACAAGGGAAGAGAGAGCCATCAGGGGGATTCATGGGGAAGGAGAGAGGTGGGAGAGAAAGAGAGAGACAGAAACAGAGAGAGAGATTGAGAAAGACAGGGAAGGACAAACTGAGAGAGACGAGCGCAGAGGAACTTAAAGGGACAAAGTTTAGTATGCCATTTCACTGGCTTCTGTCTTTCTCTGACAGTAGCTACCAATACATCGATCTAAATGTAATTATGAGAATACTGAAATTAAAACTTGGGCCATGTAAACAACTTAATCCAATGGTACTTTGACTAAGGTCATATTGGGAGCGTTCACTCTAGGATTAAAATGTGTGGAGTGCTGTGATATTAGCCGCAGTATGGGAGGATTGTTTGGAGATGTGAACACCATACGCCCAGTAAGCCTGTCCATCTGAATTCTCACGAGTTGCACAGCTTGCCCAGTAAATCAGAGTGTCAATTTTTAGTGCTACTGTCTTTTTTTTTATAGCCAGCCTCAACGTCTTAAATCTGGACAAATTGCAGGATTATTACATGGGAATAACTGAAATAGAGAACCGAGGAGAAATGCGATCGCAGTTCGTGATACGAGGGCGATGACTGACATCGCAGTTGCCTATAGGGGAAAAGGCGCATGACAATTTATTCACTCAACACAGTATGCAAGATTGCATTAAGACTGGTATATTACGATAATCTTATGCATGTAAACAGCTTAATCACATTACTCTTAGCATCAAAGTAAGGTTTATAATTAGATTATAGTATGATAATTAGATTATAGTGTTTATGCGAACAAAGTCACATTACACACATTCATTATGGATAAAAAACTGAAATGGGTCACTTCCACTCAATTAATAGACACAACTTTAGTACATGCTCAACTTTTTTCACCTTTTTACACAGAGGACCAATACATTTATTTGTTCATTTATTTTTAACTATAGCCTTTCTGTCCTCCATATTCTGGTTGCGTTGCTTCTGTCTCAGTCACATTTCTCCAGACTGTAGCTGCTGGTGGACTTCACCATAAAAAAAATTCTGACCCTGTAGGCTCGCTGCTGATTGGTCCAGAGGTTAGGAGGAAAACCTGCAGGGAGATGGGACACTGAATAATTCATAATGTCTGTGTTTCTGCAGGTTCAGGAAGAGGAACTCCATGGTCGGATCTCTGTCCAGTCTGGTCAGCAAGCAGTCCAACCTCCAAGAAGGTACACACACACACGCACACACACACACACACTGTCCAGTTCATGAAGCTTTTCCATTGTTCAGAACAAACAGCAGAAGAAGAACTGGGTAGTTAGCATGAGCAGCGATAGCCACCATGGCTGAACAGACAGAGAAAAGAGAAACTCAAACTGCAGCAACAGAGAATCCAAGCTCCGCCCACACTGTTTGATTGACAGGTGATCTGTGGGAACAGCAGAGCAGGAACACCACAGTGAGGCTGAGGGACTAAAATAAAACAGGAGCTGATTGTTGTGTTGTTGTTGTTGTTCCAGAGGAGATGCATGCAGAGATCTGCTACGCTGAGTGTCTGCTGCAGAAAGCCACTCTGACATTCGTACAGGTACAAAACACACCTGGTGTCTGTCTGTCTGTCTGTCTGATTATCTGTCTGTCTGTCTGTCTGATTATCTATCTGTCTGTCTGTCTACCTGTCTGTCTGTCTGTCTGTCTGTCTGTCTGATTATCTATCTGTCTGTCTGATTATCTGTCTGTCTGTCTGTCTGTCTGTCTGTCTGTCTGTCTGATTATCTATCTGTCTTTCTGATTATCTGTCTGTCTGTCTGTCTGTCTGATTATCTATCTGTCTGTCTGATTATCTGTCTGTCTGTCTGTCTGTCTGTCTGTCTGTCTGTCTGTCTGTCTGTCTGTCTCTCTACCTGTCTGTCTGTCTGATTATCTATCTGTCTGTCTACCTGTCTGTCTGTCTGTCTGTCTGTCTGTCTGTCTGATTATCTGTCTGTCTGTCTGTCTCTCTGTCTGTCTGTCTGTCTGTCTGTCTCGCTCTCTCTGTCTGTCTGTCTCTCTGCCTGTCTATCTGTCTGTCTGTCTGTCTGTCTCTCTCTCTGTCTGTCTGTATGTCTGTCTGTCTGTCTGTCTGTCTCTCTACCTGTCTGTCTCTCTGTCTCTCTGTCTCTCTGTCTCTCTACCTGTCTGTCTGTCTGATTATCTGTCTGTCTGTCCATGTGAATGTAAATCTCTCCTTTGGAACAATGTGTCAGATTTACTCACTTAGTCGACTCTGATCCAGACGGACTTCCACTGAGGTCAACAGTAGAATCAGCTTCGACTCCTAGATCTCCACCGCTGGGTCAGAGGTCACAGCACCTAGACAATAGAGGCTTTCATCTCTCATTTTCCTTCTTTCTTTCTCTTTGTCAGGATGAGAATATGATCAGTTTTATCAAAGGAGGCATCAAGATTCGGACCAGCTACCAGATCTACAAGTGAGTGATTGACTTCAGCCTCAACAAACCGTCCACTAAAACCTCCGTCATCATCTACTTAAACTTTCAGCAACAAGGGAGACATAGGGAGTCAAGGACACCATGACACTTTGAATAGAGTTTGGGTCAACACCAGAAAGACAGTTGGATTTTGAGGGTCAAAGAGAATTTGACCCTCAAAGAGAAAGAGAACTTTGAAAATCTAACAGCCAAAAATAGCCATGAAGGAACATTTTGAAATCTGAGATTTCTCATTTCTTAGATAGAACCAGTGGTGGAAGAAGTATTCAGATCTTTGACTTAAGTAAAAGTAGCAATACCACAGTGTAAAAATACTCTGTTACAAGTAAAAGTCATGCATTCAAAATTTTACTTAAGTCAAAGTACAAAAGTATTAGCATCAAAATGTACTTAAAGTAGCAAAAGTAAAAGTAGTCATTATGCAGAATGGCCTATTTCAGAATCATATATATCATGTTATTGGACTATAATTATTGATGCATTAATGTGTTCATCACTTTAATGTTGCAGCTGGTAAAGGTGGAGCCTATTTTAATTACTTTATATACTGCTGGGTAGCTTAACCTATAAAAATATATCATTATTTATTAGTTGATTTATAATTTGTATTAATAATCTAAATCTGCAAAGTAACTAGTAACTAAAGCTGTCAAATAAATGTAGTGGAGTAGAAGTATAAAGTAGCATAAAATGGAAATACTCAAGTAAAGTACAAGTACCTCTAAATTGTACTTAAGTACAGTACTTGAGTAAATGCACTTAGTTACTTTCCACCACTGGATAGAACAAAGTAGAAGTCTCTCAGTAGAGGTCAAACCTCTGAACTGCCCACTCTAAAACCTGCAGCCTCTGTAACAGTTTATTATTTGTCTTTCAAGTTTGATTTTCCCTAAAAAAAAATTAGCATGTGAAAGCAACGCTGTGTAGCTGCTGAGTTGGAAGTCCCAGATGTCAGACTTTCCCACCAGTACATGAACGCAGCACAGTAGTTACGGCCAAACATTACATGTCTGGGAGGAAAAATACCACGTATAAACTGTTCAAAAGGTCAGCGTTTCCTTTTCCTGGTTGTGACATCATATACTGTGTCGTCCAATAGGGATTGCCAGAATGTGCTGAACGTCACTCAGGATCTGGCCGGTCACTCTGATTCGTTCAGACAGTTTGAGGGCGGGGTCAAGCTGGGTATTGGATCCTTCAACCTGGTGAGTAGTCAGAGTATTCCGAGTAGAATAAAACAAACCATTACAGAAATATCGCTTTGAAGCTCTGGCCCGGTGAAAGGTTTGAGAAAATATTTTTGATTTGACTCAACCTTTATTTAAAGCACACAGAGTGAGCATTTACAGGTGTGTCCTGTTGGGTAGAAAAGAAGGAGAAGACACAAGATCTTCTTAAATTGTGATTTTTTCCTCCACAATTAAGCGTGCATCATCAGCGTATTGGCAATCCTACTATAAAATGAGGAAAAATCTGTCCTTCTGTCTGTTTGTTTGCATCCATTTTGCTCCTCAATGGGTTGGCCAATCAATCTGAAACTGCACATGGCCATTGAGCATTGGCATAGGCAGGGACTGACGAAGCTGATTTTTTCCATTTTCCCAAATTTACACTGTTTATGCGCATTTTTGGCAAGTCTGTGCGGAGTTGTGGCGCGTGCATCCCCGGGTATGGACTAGTAAAACAGATTGTCACATAGAGTGACACAGAGTGACTGAAAGTGTGATGTTTTCGATATTTAATGATGATAATGTCTCTCCATCTCTTTCACTCTCTCTCTCTTTTCTCTCTCTCTCTCTCTCTCTCCATGTCTCTCTCTCTCTCTCTCCATGTCTCTCTATCAGATGCTGTCTCTCCTCCCTCAGAGGATTTTGAGATTGTTGGAGTTTATTGGATTCTCAGGAAACAGGGTTAGTACATCCTCTCTCTCTCTCTCTCTCTCTCTCTCTCTCTCTCTCTCTGTTTTTCACTTTCTCTCTCTCTTTCTGTGTCCCTCTCTCTCTGTCTTTCTCTTTCTGTCTCTCTCTTTCTTGCTATATCTTTCTCTCTCTGTCCCTCCCTTTCTCCCCCCCCCCCCTCTCTCTCTCTCTCCCTCCCTCTCTCTCCACCCTGAGCTCTTAACGCTGCCAATAGGAACGAATGGACTTCCGGCAAACCATAACATAATGGAAGAGTCAGTTGTATGTCCATTAGTTGGTGCATTAAATACCACCAAGTGCATTTCTCTGCTTCATCCTTGGATCAAATGAAAAATGTGCAACATTATCTGAACAACAACAACTTGCATAATAACTATCAGAAGATCATTTTTCTGCTGCATGTGTCTTCTGATGTTCAGGAAGTCGATTTATTCACTTTGAACCAGCTGCTGGAAACTCCAGTAACTCACATTTTGTTCGACATTTGGCTGTAAACTGTGAGTGATTCTCTCTCTCTCTCTCTCTCTCTCTCTCTCTCTCTCTCTCCCTGTCTCTCTGTCTCTCACTCTCTCTCTCTTTGTCTCTCTGTCCCCCCTCTCTCTCTCTCTCTCACTCGCTCTCTCTCTCTCTCTCTCTCTCTCCCCCCCTCTCCATCCCTCTCTATCTCTCTCCCCCCCTCTCTCCCCCTCTCTGTCTCTCTCTCTCTCTGTCTCTCCCCCCTCTCTCTCTCCCTCCCTCTTTCTCTCTCTCTCTGTCTCTCCCCCCTCTCTCTCTGTCTCTCTCTGTCTCTCTCTGTCTCTCTCTGTCTCTCTCTCTGTCTCTCTCTCCCCCTCTCTCTCTGTCTGTCTTTCTCTCTCCCTCTCTCTCTCCTTCTCTCTCTCTCTCTCTCTCTCTCTCTCCCCCCCCCTCTCTCCCCTCTCTCTCTCTCTGTCTCTCTCCCCCTCTCTCTCTGTCTGTCTTTCTCTCTCTCTCTCTCTCTCTCTCTCCCTCTCTCTCTCTCTCTCTCTCTCTCTCTGTCTCTCTCTCCCCCTCTCTCTCTGTCTGTCTTTCTCTCTCCCTCTCTCTCTCCTTCTCTCTCTCTCCCTCTCTCTCTCCCTCTCTCTCTCTGCAGGAGTTTGGTTTGTCTCAGTTGAGAGAAGGAGCAGCCAGTCACGGTCTGAGGTCGATCCTCAGCGCTCTGACGCTGCTTTTCTACCACACATACGTTTCACTGATACTGGGTAGGAACGCACACACACACACACACACACACAGAGTTTGTTCCAGATCCGGTACTTCATTTTGTTGCGTTTCACATATCTACTATCACTATTAGCATCTTGCATACAATTCACACACGTATAGTTTGCCTTACATTTTCCCAGCAGCAAACAAATTGAAAAATGTAATTATGAATTCAAATAAAATGTTAATCAATGGAAATTCAAATAAATTGCTTATCATACAAAATACCAGGAACAAAAGTAGAGTCCACACACTGAAAGCTGCACCCAAGGTATAGAATTTATTTTTAGAATATAATTAGGAGCCAATTCTTGATGATGTAAATGACTTTGTGGATGGAGATGACTGTGTTGTTATTGTTGTTGTTATTGTTGTTGTTGTTGTTGTGTTTGAGCAGGAACTGGAGAGGGGAACCTGGTGGAGGCGGAGGCTCTGCTGGAGCCGTACCAACAAAAATACCCCAACGTGAGTCCAGAAGATCTTCTTCCTCTGATCAACAAAACTCAAAGCCGCAGAATCAGAATCA
>NW_027281134.1:0-30000 GCF_046629955.1 Centroberyx affinis | reverse complement strand
GCATAGGATCAGAAACCATGGAGTCCCTCGACAGCCCCATCAGCCCTCTATTCTGTAAACTAGAAGCTATGAAAACTATACACCGTTAACTATGACTAAACTCTACTTGAATCTATAATACATAAGGGTAAAGAGTACAAGGGCTAGCTCAGTGTAGAATCCATGCAGCTGTCACCAGCTCTCAACAGCTTCTAGTAAACTACTAAAATTATATCCCATAAACAACGTAACGCAACAGTAAACATGTCGTACCCCACGATTGATGAAATCCCCGTCTGGGCCAATCAATAACAAATATATCTCCTTGTTTTGAGCTGTAACTGCAGTTCCCTCTCGAGCCGATCAGTGTCATTTTGAATGCTGGAATGCGGCGGCGAGAAGCATAATTTCCCCAAGTTTTGTCAAAATCAGATCAGTGGTGTCTGAGATTTTGCGAACAAATGATGAAGAACCTATGCTGTCCTCAACAGGCTGAAGGATTACCTGTCATCCCTCTGCGATATAACTGCCAGGTAGGTAGTAGAGCTAAATAGCTTTAAAACTAAAACTCAACTCTAAGGCGGACTACATTTGGCACAAAACTACCTGCAGTTCAGACTCCATGTACACCCTCAAAGATCTCCTGCTAGTACTCCGTAACCGGAGACAAACTTAAACATTCAAATTACACTTGGACATACGACACAAGGACCAGGCTCCACTCCTGAATCAAACAGATGACCTGTCCGTCCTATACAACAGAAAGAGTTTTGTAAACCTGTACACCTTTTACTACGACTCCAGCTCCAGCTGTGGAAGTAGTTACAGCTGCACATCCATAGTCCATGCAGTCCTCAACAGCATGAACGGATCACCTGTCAACCCTCGATAACAAAACCTACAGAAAACTAGTAAACCTACACATTCAACTATGACTAAAACTCCACTCGGGTCTATAGAGCTGCTGGAACCACAAAGTACCTGCAGTTCAGAATCCATGCAGCCCCACTTCAGTCTTGAAAGATCACTCTTTTTAGACTAAACCAGATCTACACCTCAGCTGCTTTTGGGAGCTATAACATTCATGCAATCCCCAACAGGAATTATATGAAGTCACATCTTAAACACCTCAGTTACTCCCATAACGACACCTAAAACTATACTTAGAGCTGGTGATAGTGCAATGGGACAACATTAATGACTGTCTGTACCTCACCCTGACTCAGAGACCGCCTGAGGAAAAAGTGAACGGGCAAATGGACTGACCAAGTCTTATCTGAATCCTCACCAATCGACTTAACAAACAGCTAAGTTTAACCTCGAGTTTCTGTTTTTGTCACTCAGCCACGGCACTGGAATTAGTTTCGGTACAGATATCGCTTCGAAGAAATCGCTCTGAAACTTGCAACATAGAACAACAAAGTTCATGTATCTCTGTGGAAGAATGAAGGAGTCATTTCTAATTCTTCAACTCTGGTTTGTGTCAAAACAAACAGCTAAATAGTAAATATTTCTAAATCAGCTCTTGGGACAAGTGAGATGCGAAGACCAAAGGAGTGAATTCAAGTTGAATTCAAGTTGACACTCCTCTGATTTAATCTCCAAGTTCTCTTCACCTCATCCTCTCTGCTTTGTGATATCAAATTTGGGTTAAAATAGTATTACCAAATATTCTGTATTGTTTGTTTTACCCCATTTGGAGGACCAAATGGGTGGGGTTTGCCAAATACAATCTGGCAAAGTCCAACGACTGCCAGAACGTTTAGACAAACACAGAAATTTTAAACTATACTTCGCTGCAACTGACAGCCTACCTGATTTTATCTGAATGTTTTTTAATGCGGTTAGCCCCACCCATCTGGTACTCCAAGCAAATTGAAACAAACACTACAATTTGTTTGCAAATGCTGTCTGACCCAGATCTGGATAATGAAGGACTTTGTGTGTCAATCCACTTTACCATTACGTTAATTTAATAACGATTTGTTAATTTTCAATGGAAACGAGGTTCTGTTGTATGATCCCGACAGCGGTGACAGCTTGGAGTGCCGATTGCTACAAGTTAAGAATTTTTCAACTTTTAGCAAAAGAGCGCCACGCCTCATACAGGATTTCAGCGGTCTCCTAGCAACAGCAGGAGCCCCGCCCAGTGCTTCCCGCAAGCGTCTGTTTAGCTCTGCTAGCTAAAACAGAAGAGACTGGTGGATACAGGGCCTTAGATCAGTCAATCCCAAATGTAAATGTAATCAGCAAATCACTGGTTAATGATGGTTTATTCATTCTCAGTAAGGAGATAGTGAGATTTCCCTCCAAAAAGAGAACTCCATTTGAAAAATAATGGACACCTGCTCCTACCAGATGAATCCTGGCATCAAGGTAAAGCACATTATTGGTCCCTATGAAAGTCAGCAGTCATCTGAAGACCTTTGCTACAAAATATTTAATTTTTAAGGATAGAATTTTTTGTGGTTTTGAAATATTAACTGATGAATTTTAGGTTGCAAAATCTTTTTCTAGAATGAATACAGTGAATGAAACCCTTCATAATGTCTTAACAAGCCGCGAGAACTGGTTTGTGGTCAATGGTGATTATTGATGGTTTGAATCATTAATTTATCATTCTCAACTATTTCATTATTGTTTGATAATAGGGGATTTTAATTTTCAGTGTTTAGAAGAGCATTGATTGCCTGCATTGGTTGAAGTGAGCGTGTATTGACCCTGCTCTGATGTGTCTGTTTATATTAACAATAGGGAGAAGAGTGCGTGTTAGAATATTTATACACAGTATATTGGATTATATTTTTCTTTACTATGCCTTTTTGATTTCATAATGCAACATGCGTGCTCATGCAGGCATACATACACATGCGCACATAACACACAAATGTGTATGTGCACACGCAATCACAGCCTTGTCACCAACCGTGGCTTAGAGAAACACACACACACTTAATACACACTCAACACTCCAGAATACACTCAAGCTTACACACATTGCGCAATATGCACACACAAAAGCTTACATATATGCACACACACACGCACACACAGACAGACAAACATGGCTGTAAACGCACACATTTAGCAGCAATAGAAAATAATTTGTGCAATTAGTACGTCAGTCATTCCGTAATTCTGTCAATCTTTGTACGTCTGTCCATGTTAAGCAAAATTGGACTTTTAGTCAAACTAAATCTCTCCTAGGCAGAGCTGCTCTGGAGACAGAAATAATCTCATTGGTTGAGTTAAACCTCAGTGGGCGGAGCCAAAGCACCAATTTTTTTGCAGCGCAATTTAGCGAACTGGCAAAATTGAATGGCAAAGGAGGAACTTAAAATATAAACAGAAGGGCATGGCTGGATGAAAACCCTGTATCTCTGATCTGAAAAATCTGATTTTCAGAAATAAGGCAGAACAACTTCCTCTTCATATATGAGATTTGACATTTAAGATGTATTTTTCTTCCCAAAGCTAGAGCTGCTTAAAAAATTGATGCAAGAGCTTATTAACTTGATCAGTTGTATGTCAGATAGCACAATAACAGCGACCTCTGGGAGTGGAAGTCCTGTGACCAAAATCAGCAGCAGCTCTGTCACTAAAATACAGATTTGCTTCCATTTAAAACATTGGGGTGAAGGACGCACTGTTGACAGAAATGTGACTTGATTCCAGAAACCCTGGAGTTGTGTCCCACTGTTTTACATGAGGATACAGTAACAGTTAGCCTTCTCCCTAATGGCTTGATGAATGTATAATGCAACCTCCTTCTTATAAGACCAAATTGTGTTTTTTGCTGTGTTGCTGTCTGTCTTATTGTCTCTTGCCTATATTTTTGTAGTGCCTAAGTGTGTGGGCTTTTTTATGTCTTTGTGTGATCAGAAATTTCACATTATAACTTCATTTGCCAAGTTACACTAAACATCCAGGAGTTTGTCTTGGCAACAGACATTGATAAAGTCAATAAATAGTTCTAAAGTGTAGACCAGAGCCCTCTATCTGAAAGAGTTGTGCCAATGAAAGCACTGAGGTCTCCAGTTGTACCCAATACTTCCTAGTAGGATGTTCACTATGATGCCAGTCAACAAATACAGCTCCCAGCTAATGAGCAAAGGTTTGGCTAATGTTGTTCAGCACACAAGATTTAGTTCCAGGAACTAAGCAAAAGGAAGGTAGAAGGAAAAATGACTAGGAAAGGAATAGCTACACAAAGTTTTGGATCCATTTGTCAACTTAGCTGTTAAGTAATGACATAAACACCACATTTATCCATGTGCCTGCGATAAATCGTTGGCTTTGATGCTCCATGTTAACGTTACATTATGCTGAGTGATAGTAGCTCCATGCTAACACTTTAGCGTACACGATGTTGAGTGATAGTAGCTCCATGCTAACACTTTAGCATACACGATGTTGAGTGATAGTGGCTCCATGCTAACACTTTAGCGTACACGATGTTGAGTGATAGCGGCTCCATGCTAACATTTAGCACTATGTTGACCAACAGGGCGATCTCCCAAAACATACAATTACAAAACTTGGGTCTATTCCTTTAAATAAAATAGTTTGCCAGCTTTCATTGTCACAATCTTTATGCATACAAGGCTTTGGTCTGCTGTAGTTTATATCTGTCTTCATATAGCCTATATTTGGTTGTTCATGTCAGTGCCTCAGTGTGTCTCCACTTTAATGTGTTTGAGTATGTGTATCTGTAATTCTAAATGGGTTTTATAGCGTTTGCATTGCATGTAACTCTTCAATATGTTTGTTTTTTAAGATAAGAATATTATGTGCTTTACGGCAGGAAGTGGTTACTCCATATTAAGGCTTTAGAGTGGGAGGTGGTTGTTCAAGTGGTGCAATAAAATGAAAATAGAATTTTTTTTGTCATTTTGAGTGATGTTATTTTCTGTTATTACCACCCTTATTTGTATGTTTATGTGCCTGTGTGTGTGTTCAGCTCATGACTAACATGCAGTCATGCATCAGTCATTCAGCCTTTATTTCTCCACTTGTGTCTTCTAAGGATTGCTCAATTCTGCTCTTAACTGTCATTGTGAGTTTTAGTGGGTTTTTTTAATCAAAATACCTTGATATTTCATGCTGTAGATTTATGATTCAAGCACAATAGAAATGTCAGTTGTACTCAGTTGTCTTGTCATTCACAGTGTGCTTTGAGGAGATTTTTAAAGCAACAATCCAGGAATCACCGAGTTAAGTCCGCACCACAGTCACGGATTTACACCAAGCTAGTGATCGTCATTCAAGGGTGTTGTACCAAAATTAGTTTCCCCTATATAAATGTATTTATAATGTATTTCCCCTTGCACTGTGTCTTTGCCTCGATTTCACGGCAGGGAAGAAAACAAAATAATTAACATTTTTGTAAGTATTTTTCCTATCACTGGCTTTTCAAACATTAAAATCACATTTTTAGCTCTAGAAAGGCCAGCAGATTTGGGGATCCAAGAGAAGGTGATATAACCGTAACTGTAAAACTGTAAATTAAAATCTTGCAACAGTAGTTTGTACATAAACTAGGTCTAGGAGGGACATTGAGGGACATTTGAAAGCTGAGATATTTCTAAAATACAAAGTTGAATTTGACCTGGCCTTTCTAGTGTTAAAATATTACACAAGACTACAAAGAATGAAAGTAGCCTAGCGAAAGTAACTTACCTTGTTGCCTTGTAATGAGCGGCTTGTTTGTGATTTTATTTTCTTCTTCTTTCTTATAAGTTAACTTGTCATTTAAGCACATTTCTGCCACCATTAAAAACAACACACACCACCAGTGAAACATTTTTTAAGGGATACAAAATTTTGATGTTATTTGGTGTTACAAAGTTTTGTGGTGTTATCTCCTCATTCCGGATTGTGGCTCCATAAAGTCTTCACACACCATTCCAGTGTCTGTACAATACATCACTATACTAAATGTATGAAATGTGTACAGTTAGAGTGGGAAAGAACCACCAGCCACCAGACAAATACTGGTACTAAATATTAGTTTCAGACCGGTCGCAAAAATTTCCTGAAATGAGCAGGATGTTTTTAAGTGCAAAGAATTCGCTCTGTGCATGAAAAGTGAGAGAAATGTGTTTTCCTACCAAGAAAAGATTAGGTGGAGAAGACAACTAGAAAGAGAAACAGGAAGTAGTTTGATATTGAAATAGTTCGGTGGAAAATAAGGGTGTGGAGGTCGGGCGATAAACTTACCTTCAACTCGAACGATCTCTAGTGTTTTTACTGGGGGAAGTTTTCATTTTTAAAGAATATTTTTCTTTTTTTTACCACGAGAGAAACCTGAACCTAACCTTAACCAAACTGTTTTGCTTTCCTAAACTCTTGCCTAACCATTATGTAACCTTTTATAATGTAGAGTCCAATTCCCGCTGTTGTTACTTAATCCTATCATGGTGGAGGAACCAAATCTTCACATTATTTGTGTATGTAATCTACGTTTTGGAGTTTGCGCTCGTTTAACAAAATTTTGTGAGTCTTGTCTTAATATCCAAACTGGCTGCTAAATTACTGACAGTGGCCAGTAAATTGGGGGAATTACCAGTCACTGACTGTGGCTGGTGGACCAACCAATTTCCTGCCTTGTGTATAATGCATCAGTAAGTATTTATTAACTGTAAAGTACATGACAAAATGTATTGTCAAAAATTATTAAACGTGTGTAAAAATCTGCAATACATTTCTAAAGCCATAATTCTTCTGCTAGTTGCCTTTTTACACTCAAGGACACAAACAGTGGCCACTCTGAATCCTCTGTCCTTCCTTCCCACTTTCCTTGCTTCCTTCCTTTCTCCCCGTCAATTCATTTTATGGCTCAAACACACTGGAACGACTTTTGATGCACGTAATTTGATTCATTTGTGGTTTACTGCAGACGGGAGATTTGAAGTGTCAACACCAAGACTCTAGCAGTTTCCCATTGTCGTCATGATATGCATTTCTTTATTTGTGAGAAAAACAAACAAACAACAACAAAAAAGGAAACAAAAAGGTAATTACAGACTCACATACAAAAACACATCCTTATAAAGAAATAATGAGATAACAAACCACAAAAGGGCGGGGGGTACCTGATATGGTGGATGGTAATATGTCTAGTAGGGTTTTACATTAAATTATTAATAGATATACAGTATTTTTATAGGTTAGAGAGGATCAGGTCATCTGCTAAAGCCTATCTAGAAATAAATAACATATTTTATTGTGACATAAACTATAATCTGGTATATAATCAACACGCCATATAAAACTTAACTAGCTGACTAGTAATGGGTAGCTAACAAAATCCAAAAACGGCCTGTAATATATCACTGAAAATTACAAATGTATCAATTATATGCATCATAACATGGACACACCTAACTAGATACTTATAAAATTGAGAATATTGTCTTGGAAAACGTGCATCATCTTACCTTTTTCCTTTTGGACTGCGGCTCCAGAAACTATGAAAAGGTCTTAAACTGTAATATTTATATTTGATCATTCAAACATATGTAGTCAGAGAGCCAGAACAACACACATGAATGGATCCACCACAAAGATTTATGACTTGCATTGATCAACTGATTTGACGTATCATGTACTGTTCTGATTGATTTGTATTGATAATCTAGATCGGACATGTCTGTGTTTCTATTGTGTGTTTTTGACAGCTACACATTAAAATATCACACATTTGATTGGATTGGTCAGATTGTCTTCCCTATATGTTTTCCAGACTTTCTTTTTTTGTGTTTAACTTGTAATAAATGATAATTATCCAAGCATTCTGATTTGTCGAAAACACGTTATAACCACATTGATAATTCCCATGATGCAAGTCTAAATCTGTATTTAGATTTAAAAAACAACCATTTTTTAATTCAATCAGAAGCAAATTCAACCCTTCCATCACGTGGAAAACCTGGATCATGTTTGGTTAAAAATGTTATTCCTTTTTCAGTGTGAACCGTGTTTAAAGTTAAATCTGCATCTTCATGGAACCTGAATGAAACTCTTCAGTTGTTTTTTTTTTGCTTGCTATTAAGTTATGTCATATGTTCCTCAACAAAGTTATATTAATCTAGTTGTTAGTATGAAGTCTTTCTGTTGATCTGTCGGTGTCTATTCCAAAATTTGGTGGAACCAAATAAAGTAATCTGAGCTTTTTGTCTCTCTGTCTGACAGCGTTGATCTCTCTTACTGTCTGTATGAAAGTTTAACCTCTGTGGGTTTTTTAGGGCCAATAGACTAAAGCTGTCGACAATTATTTAGTGCCGATATTCTCTATTTTTAAAGAGTAACTAAACCCCAAACCAAAATCTGTGTAAAGACTGACAATTAACTAGATCAGCCAATAGCAGATGGCCATTTAGTAGGATGGTTTTTACCATTAGATGTCAGGTTTCACACAGATTTGGGTTTGAGTAGTCACTCTTTAAATATTACTTTTTCCACACAAAAATTTACAGTATTTTCTTCTTTTCTTCTTTTTTTGTCAGGGTAGAAAAGCCTCTGAATCAATATTTTGGGACAATTATGGGGCATTAAGACTAATTAAATTCCTTTAATGTTAGCAGCTCTGGCTGGCAACTCTGAGATGGTTACATCTCAAAGAGTTGCATTAATTATTGTATTTTTTTTTTTTTTTGTAAGTAATTTTTCATAATTCTTAGCCCCGTGACAGCAGTGGCTCTATGGATCGCTTTGTCGGTCAGTCGCTCTGTTCCGCAGGGGAGACCTGTGTTCGCAGTGTCGAGAGGCTGTAAGACTCTTGTCTTGTTATTTATATTTCAGATCATCTACAAATAATCTGATGTAAAAACAACATGTAGGTTTTCACTAGCTGGAGTTTCATGAGACATTTTTTTTTCATTCTGAATTAAATCATTCTGAAGGAAGATTGCCACGCAAGTGTTTAAATGAGCGCTAAATATAACGATCGCATTAAGATGTGCGTTCACATGCTCCACAGTATGGAATCAGAATAAAAGTTTCGGACATGCACAAAACACCGAATCAACTCTCTAACATGGGCTTAGGTTTTTAAAAGATGGACGTGCGTCGGTTATTTCTTTACTGCTGTTCTTTCTGATGAAGCAACAGTTTTATCACAACATAGACTCCATAAGTGTCAGAAAAAGACATTTTGTTTTGTTTTGTTTTGTTTTGCCCCTGCAATGATTGGGTCCATTTGTAATTTTCACCGCTGTAAACCGAAATAACAAGCACATCAGTTCAAATCCTCCCGGAAAAAAAGGGAAACGTAATTGACGTTACGTTAAATGCGCGAGTGTGTGCAGAAAGAGGCGAGATAAAGAAAGTGATCGGAATGAGTGTTTACATGACGAAATCTTATCCATTGACCAGATTATTAAAGGGTTAAACAGCCCTCTCAAACGGAATGAAATTTAATTCGGATCGGCCAGTTTATTCTGATTGAGGCGTTTATATGAGGCATTTTTATTCTGATTGGGCTGCTATTCTGATTAAAAGGCTCCATGTACTATTGAAAGAACATCAAATGATGCAAAAAATGGGATGTGAGCTGCCTGTCTTCATATACAATTCAGTTTGTTTCTTTTCATATGTAACTTCCTTCCTGTGTTTCTGTTTACCTGAGTTTCTCTAGCTGTGACCCGTCTGTCTGTGACTCTGACTGTTCAACAGTAAAGTACACAAGGATTTTGAAACGTTGTTTTGTTGAAACAACGTTGAACATTAAACTCCTACATTTATGTTGTGTGTGTGTGTGTGTGTGTGTGTGTGTGTGTGTGATGAAATTATTTTTGTTGCAAGTTACTGGAATCCGATGCTTGGGTTTCCCCACATGCATGTGAAAACACCTCCGACCCCCAGGCACACACACACACACACACACACACACACACACAAAGACTGATGAGTGATGTTCCATGATCAATAAACTGAACCAATCTAGGACACAGACTGATTTTGTGTGTGTGTCCACATTGACAAGACAAGCTAATGATTGACTGATGACATCACTGCTCTAAATAGAAAAGACATCTATCAGTCAAACCACTCTTTCATAGAGAGAGAGAGTAACTGTCTCAGTTCCTTCTCTGGACACGTATTTTATTATTTTTGCCTTATAAAGAGACGGACGTTTGTTTTTCCATCAGTCAGAAGAGAATAAATGCATTTCTGGGAAAAGGAAAAGAGAAAAGTATTCGTCGAAAGCTAAAGTTTGGCAGACAGCAGCCTGTCTGTGTTTCTGTTGGTCAGGATGAGATCAGCCGGAGTTTCTCTTCTCTTCATGTTTCTTCTCATCTCCAACTGCAACACGGTGAGTTCACTGTCAGTATGCTCTATAGAGCTGTATGGTATAACATCCAAGCTGGAGTTGGCCCCTGCACTCTGTTCTACTTTTCCTCTATTTAGTTTTTTCCAATTTTCCCAGCATTGGAACTGTGCATTAACACGCTACTGCTATCTTTCTCTGTATTTGTAGGACTTTTTTGTGCTTTTGTCACTTTTGTTTTCAACATTGTAGTGTAGTTTAATATAGTACAATATTGCAAAATGTAACTTTTCTAAACATCACTTCTGGACACATCTAATGAGTTCCAACACGCTTTTCATCATTTCTTCATTCAGGCCGCAGCTGCTCACCGTTTATATGGCTGTCGATCACACTGGTTGGTCTTTAAGTGAAGGTTTTAATTCTGTGTGGAAATTGTTAAACAAAGTAGCAACTCAAAAGGATATGCAGCAAAATAAGCTTTTAGAATTAAAGATACAAAATTACTTTCTCACTACTTTTCTTCCTACTAAAACCAGACTGAACCCTGAGCGGCCTGCAGGGGGCGTATATGAACTGTTTACAGTTTTTACCACAGAAACAAAAGGCCCAAGCCTGTAGCGGAGTATATTACAGTAAAATATGAACAGAACACTATGTATAGTATAGAGCAGTCATCCTCAAAGTCCGGACTCCGGTCCGGATCCGGACCGAACCACAACTGTCTCCGGACTCTGAGCAAATTATACTTTCCATATGTATTATTTGTATTATCTGTGAGACTTCGCCGCAACGCAACGAGTCAAAATTCTCCGCTTTCTCCACTGCAAGCAGCGCTCTGAATGCCCGACTGCTCCACTGTCTGTGTGAGGACGTCTACTCTGCTTTGGTTTGGTCCAATCACATTCAGCGTCCCGTCATCTCCATGACAGCGGTGGGTCGCGGACGCGACGTCATACTGTAGAGCCGCACTTTTTTTTTCAAACTTTATTTTTACAAGAGAAGAGAACAAAGACCGGTGTAATCAAGTTGACAGCGCAGCTCGTTTCGTCAGCTGTTAGCTACTAGCCTATATTTGGAATGTGAATCAATCTAAAATGGCGTGTTCAAAGGTGGCCAGCCTGCAGTGAGTCTGCATTCTCAACAATGAACACGGTGAAGAACAAGTACCGCAGCCGACTCACCCATGAACACTTGCATCAGTGTCTCTGCCTGGTCATCACACCTTTTGTGCCAACGTTCAAAGTCTTGGCAGCAGACCAAAGGTGCCACTTCTCTCATTAAGCAACAGTGTTTGACACAATGTACAATAGTTCTGGACTTATTTGGACTTTGATTCTTAGGATGGTTTGATTCACCTCTGGTGGCTGGGTGTGTGAACCGGGTTTGGGGGATGGGGATAATGGGGAAATGGTGATTTGTAGCTTTAATTTAATTTAATTTTATATTATATATAGGTATATATATTGATTATATTGATTTATATTATATATATTTTATATTTAATTTTATATTATTAATTTAATAATTTAATTATAATTCGTTAAAAGCTTGACTGACCTTAATAAACGGACCTAATTGAAAATTTTCTTTGTGGACCTTTAAGATTTGTATTTGAGTACCCCTGGTATAGAGTATTACAATATGTCATAGCATAGTATGTTTAAATGTAGTATAATACACTACATATTACTGAAATATATTGTAGTACAGTGTAGTATAGTACAGTATAATACAGTATACTATAATGAATTATGTTACATTGTAGTAGCCTACATTCTTGTGTAACAGGCTAGTCAATAATGTCAAATGCCAAAAAACAAGAAAACCCAGAAAAAAAACCCCAGAAAAAAACAAAACAGCGAACACCAATAATAATGTATATCACAATATTTTGGCAGGACAGCATCTCGATGTTAAATTTTGGATACGCCTAGTGCTGTATAGTACAGTACACAATGTAACATAGTGTAGTATATTACAGTACATAACATTGAAGTGTAGTACACTGAAGTACAGTATAGTAAGGTTTAGTGTTAGTGTAATAGTAATAGTAACAGTGATATTAGTTTGTAATATTACAGTATGTTGTATTAGTGTAGTAAAGTTTAGTGCAAAACAAAATAGTACAGTGTAGTATTTTATATTTACAGTACAGTACACAGCAGTATAATGTAACATAGTACATTACAGCAGATTACAGTACATCATAGTAAAGTACAGTGTTAAAATTGCAGTACAATATATTACATGTTATATTATAGTGTATTCTAACTCTACCGTACTACTTCCTCCTGCAGGAGAGTCCAGAGGAGCGGGACCAGCCGTCACCCATGCAGCAGCAGATTCTTCAGCCAATGAGACCGTGGATCACTAGCCCCGCCCCTGTAACCACTGGCCCCGCCCCTGTGATCACTAGCCCCGCCCCCACCCCGGCGCCCAGTGACACAGACGAGTTTCTGGGATCAAAGGAGTGTCTGGAGAAAAAGTAGGTGCTGCGGATTGGCGGGGTCTGTTCACTTACGTTTTTATTTCTTTCATTTGTACTCTATTATCTCTACTCTACTGTGCTCTTGTTTTTATTCATTTCTTTAGTGGTTTGCTCTATTTTTTCATGTTATTGTTTTTTAGCTCTATTTTACTTCAGCTTTGTTCTCTTTATTTTTCTATCTTACTTTCACGCATTTACTTTCTTTCATGCATCATTCGTTTGGTCCTTTCATGTTTATTCATTTATTCCTTATCTTCCTTTACATTGCAGTTATCTGTATGTTGTTTAGTGTTTGTCCCTTTGTCTTTCTATGAGGTTCACTCGTGCGTCATGTGACCTGGTGTTTTGTCCTCCATGGGAGCGTTGCATCAACGGACGCTGTTCCTGTAAACTGCCCTATCAGTGTCTCAGAGAGGGCATGGCCCCGGTCTGTGGGCGGGACAACAGGCAGTACCTCTCCTACTGCCAGGTAAACACATGGAGCCATCGAGCAAGGCACTAACAGTGCCGGGGTCAGGGTTTAAATTCACACTGGGACGACCATTACTACAGATGTAGACACTTATGGTACTTTAACAGATAGGTTTGGCAATTTTGGACCTACATATAATTTTGCTCTTACATACCTGTAGTATATACTAGAGGTGTACAGAGACGTCTGTATCTGTATCTGTATCTGTTCAACCAACAAAATTATCTGTCTCTGTATCTGTATTTGGATAGAAGACCGGAGGTGGGCGTGGTTTATACCAGAAGTCACGTTAAATCGGGCAAATGTTGTATTTTCTAACCTATTATTATATATAATATAAGCAATTTTTGTGCCTTCAAAGCATCAAATTGATTTAATATTGGCATATAATTAATTATGAAATATATTTCCACATCATCATACTGTACTTTTCATCTCTCTCTCTCTTTTTTAAATGTTTAACTATATTCCATGAAACCTATGGCTTATACATACAGCATGTTACATCTTAAATGGATGAATATTGACTGGAATACGGTAAAACGCTGTTTTTTTCAATATTTCGACTGGGTTTTTTAAATGTAGGAAATTAACACATACAGCTAAAATCTCTCTCTCTCGCTCTCTCTCTCTCAGCGGCTACAGTACCAAAATGGGCTTTTTTCATTTGTGTTTTACTACTTCATTTTCTGTTTTACAAATGATAAAGGGAAAATCAAGTCCTTTATTTACATGTCAATCTTTTTTTTTTTATCCGAATAATAACGAGCAACTTCGGGTAGAAGAAATATCTGTTTCCATCGCATTATTTGTGCCGTCCCGAATAACGTATTTGGATTCGGGTACATCTGTAGTATATACTGTAGTTGTAAAAGTCATTTTTCATGTCATTGTGACTTGACATTTGAGGCTGTTAAGGCCCGGCTGACTTCAATGACAACATCCATCATAAATAATATATGATTTAAGAAATGTACAGGTGTTTTTTGTTAAATAAAAAGTTAATCCTCATGGTGGAAATATTCTTTTTTCAAACTGTGTCAACCTGTTTGTCTTTCAGGTGATGGCTCTCTCCTGTCGGACCAAAAAACCGCTCATGTCCCACTTTGGGGAAAACTGTGGAGGTGAGCTGTCAGAGAGACACACCATGTCATCATGTTGTCATGTAGTGATCAATGCTCAGTTTAAAGAGAATTCTTTTTACTTTATAGTGTTTTTTCCTCCTGTTATCACTGTAATTTTCCCATAGGGACCTAAAGGGAAGGTTCAGTGATTTTAGAGGCCTATCCTATTGATCTAACCATGCTCACTATTATAACGTTCAAAACATTTTTACATCTGAGTTTTTGTCTCTGAGAAATCAGCACCAGCCTCCCGTTAGCATTTGTTAGCAATGCTAGTGCAAGTCAATAGGGTATGAAACCATTGCTTTGTTTTAAAATTCCATTCAAGTGCAACAGAACTTTAAGCAAGTTCTATTGTGTATTCGGTAACACTTTACAATAAGGGTTCATTAATTAACAGTTAACTAATGTGTCTGGTAATCATTTACTAATGGTGTTCATGTTAACTAAGGTAGGCTATTAATTTATACATTATTTAATAGTCATCTTTATAAACTATTAAATGTGTAAATTAATACCTTAATTAACATGAACAAGGGTTAGTTAATGCGTATTAAGCATTAACTAACCCTTAACTTAGTGACCCTTATTCTAAAGTGTTACCGCATATTCTAACAATTACTACAGCTATGTAAGTATATGGAATGGCTTGCATGTGATTTTTAGAGTTTTGGCTTCATACCCCATTGACTTGTGCTAGCATTGCTAACAAATGATAATAGGAGGTGGTTGCCGGTGTCACAGAAATGCTTAAGTCTCTCTCTCTCTCTCTCTCCTCAGTGGATGATCCAAAGTTCAGCAGTTCAATAGACAGAGTCACAGGAGTGGTGAAGCTTTTCATTCCTGATAATGGGAGGACAGGAGCAGGAGGAGAGGAGGTGCTGGTGTGTGGGAAGCTGTGGGACACGGCTGCTGCTAACATGGCCTGCAAGGAGAACAAGCACCCACTGTGAGAGATGGATTTTTACCTATACACATACATACATAACATAAACATAACATAAATATACAGATAATTAACAGCATTACAAATCTGCTCCCAGCCAACTGTGTCTCCATGATGGAGGAACACTGTAGAACTGTGTGTTAGTTAATAAAGTGTAAATGTGTATGAAGCAGCTAGAAGCAGAGAGCAACTGAGTCAGCTTGTTGTGGTGTGGCTGTAGATCCATTCAGTAACGTTCTCAGTAAAAGTGAATAGTGTGATAAGGTGGATTTGTTTCCAAATGTAGGTTACTGTGACACAGTAACCTGTCTTGTCTTTAGCCCTAGTCTCTACTCCAAAACATGAAGAGTTGGAGCTTGAGAAGAGTCAGCTCAGTTAACCTGAACAAACTGTTAGCTAGCTAACTAGCCAGCAAACACACTGATGTTAATGTGAACACGCTAATGCTAGCTGCTACTAGATACGTTAGCTAGTGTGCCAATCAGATGTGTTAACAACAAGACAGTGATGGTTAGCTGACCAGATGCTATGGTTAGCTAGCTAACAAGCTGACATTATCTAAACACTAAATCAATCAGATGGATCAGTGATGAAATGATCAGTTCAGTCAGAAACAGAAATTAACTGTCTGTTCAATTCTGTTGAGACGACAGAAACACAGTCAGCTGTTCACAGAGCTGAGGACCTCCAAGATGGCCGCCAGAAGGGGGTTACATAACATTACAGCTATCAATAATGATGACAACAAAGCAGTACTTTATTAACTTTAATTTCAAGCGTGTGTGTGTGTGTGTGTGTGTGTGTGTGTGTGTGTGTGTGTAGCGGGGCAGCGTCAGCAGGGCTTGTATCGCACAAGTCCCTGATCACCAACCCTAGCTACGCAATGTTGCCACGGAGCTGTGTGACCGTCCGTTGCCAAGGTTACGAGACATCCTTGGCCGAGTGTGTCATCTACGACGCGGCCAGGATCGGCAACAGGAAGGTCGCCACGGCAACCTGTTACCAGGCAACCCAAGGTCAGTACCTCTGTTGGTCCAGATGTATCATTTTATCACTATTCTCTTTCCAAGCTGGTTTTGCTGCAGTGTTGTGACCTTGCTGTGTGTTTCTCTCTGTGTGTGTGTGTGCGTGTGTGTGTGTGTGTGTGTGTGTGTGTGTGTGTGTGTTCCAGAGGCAGCGGAGTGTGAGTTCAGGTGTGTGAACAGCAAATGTGTGTTTCTGAACCAGACGTGTGACGGAGTTGACGACTGTGGAGACCGCAGTGACGAGATGTGCTGCAAGAGTAAAACACACACACACACACACACACACACACACACACACACACACACACAGAGATGTATCACCTGGTATGTCCCATGTTTTCTTTCACAAAGTGACTGATTGTATGTTTTTATGTGTGTGTGTGTGTGTGTGTGTGTGTGTGTGTGTGTGTGTGTGTGTCAGGATGCAGGAAGGACGCGTTCCACTGCAGGACGGGGGTGTGTGTGTCCAGAGTGGCGGTCGGCGACGGGATGAACGACTGTCTGGACGGCCAGGACGAATCACCGAGACACACAACTACTGACCACAGTGAGACACACAACTTCATAACCAGTAACAGTGAGATTCATTTATAAGACTTCAAAGCAGAGTCTACAAAGACTTTACTGATAAATGACAGTCTCAACTCTCCAGCTGCTCCAACACTTCCCATCCCTCCAGCTGCATTCCTCTAGTGATTGTCTGCTTCCTGTTCCTCTCTTCTTCTGTGTTTCATTTTGGTCCAATGTGATTTTTTGTTTTTTTTAAACACTACCATCCTGTGTGCGGGATTTCAACGACATGCTACATGCACATCAACACAGAAGTATAAAAACTTAAATGTAAGCGCCTCCATGTTCTTTATGTTTGCACTTTACATTATATTTACGTTACGTTCGACTATAAAATGCGCTTTAGTCACGCAGTTACTGTTCTTTGGCACTGGAGGGCAGTGTAGAGAGCTATGAGGAAAATAATGAACTTTAGGAAGAAGTCTGCAGAAAACTGTCAAATGTTATTTTTTATATATTTCTTATTTGTCCACAGGGTCAACGGAGACGCACATACTACTCCAAAACACAGGTATGTTACTCGTTACCATGGTAACAAACTCATTGCCATGTAATACCTTCACCAACACACAGGCACACAGCGACAGTGGTGGGCTGCACTTCCTGTTACTATGGTAACTGACTCAACCATGGCAACACTGTAACATATTACCGGTCTCACAGAAGCGTAGGTACAGTGTAGTTACCATGGCAACACACACCATGTAATCCATAGTAGTACTAGACTCAGTATTAATAATAATAGTATATAAGCAGTAGTAAAAGTGGTAGTAACAGCAGCATAAGTATTTGCGCAAAGCCGCCCAAATACCTGTTACCATGGTAACATTACCACAACCATGGCAACGCACCCTTTTTCCACCCGTCTCAAAAACACAGGTACATGGCACTACAATGGCACTAATTACCACGGTAACACATGTTACCACTGCAACAGTCATTCACTTTGACCACCTATAAAACTCCCATGGCTTAATGCCATCTACCATCACAATAGAGTTGTTACCATGGCAACGCCACCATGAACACCCTACTTATTTCAGTGTTAAGCATATCACATACATGTGATATGACATGACATGTTTTCGTTAAAGTGGTAAACTGTACATAACTGGTCAATATTGTTGAGGATGAATGATGGATGATATATTTTTTTTTTTTTCAGTCTACACCTCTCCTAAAAGTGGTATGTAACCTAAACTACATTTGAAACATAGTAGTAGCATCAGCACTATCAGTAGTGCTACTGTTAGTAGCAGCAGTAGTAGCATAAGTAGTAGTAGTAGTATACTAGTATTAGAAGTAGTGTCAGTAGTATCAGGACTAGCAGTAGTAGTGGGAGTAGTAATATATGTAATAGTAGTAGTAGTATCAGTACTACCAGCAGTACTAGTAGTATCAGCAGTAGTACTACAAATAGTACTAGTAGTCTAATAGTAATATTAGTAAGACTAGTAGCAGAAGTAAAATCTATGTGTGTGTGTGTGTGTAGAGACGAGGGCCAACAGACTGCATCTGGAGTCCAAGTTGTACTGTGGGATTCCCAACTCCACCACAGTGGATGACGAGGAGGAGGAGGAGCGAGGGAGGAGCAGCCGAGTGAAGAGGGTGGTGGGAGGAATACCAGCCAAACCGGTCAGTTAGACACACTGCAGGTCTGTCAGACACACTGCAGGTCTGTCTGTCTCTCTAATTTGATTTCAGTATCTTTATTGGCATGTCTGTTAAAGCTGCACTAAGCAATTTTTTGACAGAAACAGCAACACATTTGTAAATAAACCACAGCAAAGCCGCCGGACTACGGAGGGTCCAAAGGACAAACCTAGCAAAGGTATCCGCATTTTGTGAAAAAAATGAAAAAGCCTTTATTGATTACATGCTTGAACAAAGATAAAAAAAAATTAAAAGGTAAAGTAAACCTCTATATCTTCGGATCTTTTTTTTTGTTTATTGCCCATTCCGAAGAGCACCTGTCTGTCCATTGGAAACACAGAAGAACCCAGAACGCTCTTTCTCTTTTGTTGTGTTAATAATATGAATCACTTTACTAGCAAGGGTGGAAGTAACTAATTACATTTTCTCCTGTATTGTTCGTATTGTCCCGTATTGTAAGTATTGTACTTATTAAATATATATTTTAAATCACACCCATACGGAGTACACATTTTGTGGCTCCATCAGCATCAGAAACTGGACAATCGGCCAATTGTGGAGCCATTTACACTGAACGATCAGTCAGCAAAGAGAAGAGTAAGCTGGCTTTACTTTGTGCAAGAATATGTTAAATTCCGAAACTGTGGCGCTGTCTGCCATTTTTGTGGTTAGCGGACCACTAACCTGGCAACAGTCACCTCCTTGCAGCCAACAGAGCGGCAGCACCAACGAGAGTTCGACGTCACGTCAACAAAACCTGGATACCTTCTAGCCATGACCGGCTAACAGCTAAGTTACAACCTGGCTCAAGGTTAGCAACAAAGTGGGAGACCACACACAGAATCAAAACACAAAAGACGTTTAATCCAAATTAACCAAACCCAACACATAAGGATGAGGTATGAATATGTATATACGGAAGGAACCACGGGGGGGTTGGTTGGACAAGCACCAGCGGGCCGAGTGGTAGAGAGAGACAGACTGCCAGGTAGACCAGCTCTTTATACCCTGGCAGCTCCAGCCCAGGTGCTACCAGCTAAAGGAAACGACCCACTCAGCCTATCAGCAATCTGTAAAAGAAAGCACAGCAGAACAGCAAGACAGGCCTACAGAGTGGGTGGGGTCGTCACATAAGCTAAACGTACCTACGGAGTAATGTCGCCGGTTACCACTCTCGCTTTGCCAGATGTTTCTCCCGCTGAAGGCCACATGTCATACAATGACAAGTGAAGAGGTAGATGGCAAGTTTACTAGTTGAACAAGTTTACTCACTCTGCCATTTCGAGATTTTTTTTCAGTGATGGGAGGGGGAGAGTGCCGCTTTTAAACAGCAAGGGAGGAGACTTGCTACCTGCCTCTTGTAACAGTCGCAAATGTGCCTACTATGCTTTTGGAACATTGTTCGGTTGCAGTAACAGATTAAGTCACTGGGTGGCGCTCCTTGTTTTTACTGAGACTGAGTTACAGCAACAGGTTGAGTACTGCTCCCTGTCTATCCTCCTGACGAGTAGCTTGTCTCTTCCATAACGATTTGGTACGTGTTAAACTATATCAGTCTACATGTATGTTGAGAGATTATAGTACCGTAGAGACCAGGCATTGTATGGTTGACAAGTATAGGTGAATAAAGTGGTACATGTGTGAAATCCCAATACTGACGTCGTCTGGCTCTGTCATGCTATCCAGGAGCAGCCTACTTCCCTAAAGCTAATGTAAGCTAAGACACGACCAAGCACGTTACACTCTTCACTTGTCATTGTGGGACATGTAACCTTCAGTGGGAGAAAAATTTGGCAAAGCGAGACTGGTAACCAGTGAGACTTCTCTGTAGGTGTGGTTAGCTTAGCTATTAGCCTTTATGAACGGGTTGTCCTTCGGGGGCCTCCGTAGTGCAGTGGCTTTGCTGTGCTTTATTAACAAATGTGTTGCGGGTTATGTCGCCATCTGGTGGTCAGAAAAATTACTTATTGCTCTAAAGTCACAATGACGTAACAAATGAGTTTTTCACCTGACGTGTTTCTGCTTTCATCAGAGCATATGTCTTTGTCTATCTCTGTCTATCTGTCTGTCTGCTTACCTGTCTGTCTGCCTGTCTGTCTGTCTGTAGACCCAGATCCAGTGGCAGGTTGCGATAGTGGAGTATAAGAAGCTCGACTGTGGAGGAGCGTATATAGGAAACTGCTGGGTGCTGACTGCTGCACACTGTGTCAGGTATAGTGTGTGTGTGTGTGTGTGTGTGTCTGTATTACTAGAACGGAAGTAACGGTCGAAATTCTAGCATTAACAGCAACTAGTATTAACAGAAGTAATACTAGTACTAGCAGTAGCAACAGTAGTAGTAGTAGGAGGAGTAGCAGCAGTACTATTAGCAGTAGTATCAATAGCAGTAGTACTAGTCATAATACTAGTAGTAACAGCAGTTGTATTAGCAGAAGTAGTACCAGCAGCAGGAACAGTATTAATACGAGTAGAAGTGGTAGTAGCAAAAGTAGTAGTAGCATTAGAAATAGTAGTTGAGGCAATTGCAGTAGCAGCAGTAGCAACAGCAACAGTAGTGGAAGAACTAGCAGTAGCAGCAACAGGTGTATTAGTAGGAGTAGTAATAGCAGTACTGGTCCTAGAAGTAGTAGTAGTAGCAGTGGTAGTAGTATCAGTTTAGTAGCAATAGAAGTGGTAGTAGTAGTATAAAGTAGTAGTAGTAGCAGAGGTGGGGGACTTGAGTCACATGACTTGACTCGAGTCAGACTCAAGTCGCAAATTTGAGGACTTGAGACTTGCTTGACTAACATTGATAAAAGACTTTGACTTTGACTTGGTATTCATGACTTGAGACTTGACTTAGACTTGAGACAGATGACTCAAAATACGAAAACTAGTCTCAATTAGAAGCCAGTTGCCATTGATTATTTTTACTTGCATTCAAACGTCAGTCACATTTGCTGATCGCCATGGCGGCACAGAGAAAACAGTACGACCTGAAATTCAAGCTGTCAGTTGTCAAATTTGCTGAACAAAACTCAGGAGAAGCAGCAGCAAGACATTTCTCCATTGATCTTTTTTTGGCTTTCATCCTTTCTTTTTTTTTTTTTATAATGAAAATTTATCTTAGTCTTTTAAACCTATAGTATAAAGATATACATACACACACATTTGAAAGAACATAGTTTAAAACAGGGGAGAAGAAAGAAGAGAAAGAAAAAAAAAAGAAAGAAGATAAAAGAAATAAAATTGCAAAAGAAAAAAGAAAAAAAAGACATAGTCATATTAGTGTGCCGTAACATGGTCTACAGTTAGTGTAATGTCTGTTTGAATCGATGAATGCACGTGCTGTATCCCAGTGTCCTTGCATGCCCTTGTCAAAGTCAAGAAGCAAGTTGGTGGCTCGTTCCATACTTAAGTCCAGATAGTCTTTGAGCCAACCACACAGTGCAAAGCAGGAGGGCTTGTGTACCTTCCAGTTCATAAGAATAATTCTCTTTGCGGAGAGGAAACCTAAATTCAGGAGACCATGTACAAGACTGGATTTTATATGTTCAGGTCTGTGTCCAAGAAGACATGTAATAGGACAAACAGGTATTTGGACCTCAAGCATGTCTGATAGAACCTTCACTACTCCAGACCAAAATGTCCTAACTGCAGGGCAGTCCCATAGGAGGTGTATCAGAGATCCATGCCCTCCGCAGTTATGCCAGCATTGGTCTGTCAGCTCTCTGTTCATTTTGGATATACGCGAAGGGGTCATATAGGCTCTACACAGTATCTTAAATTGTATAACCCTATATCTAATGCACCTGGATGACGTGATGCCCTTCCTCCAGATGTTGCTCCATTGCTCTGAGGTGAGTGACACACCAAGGTCGTTCTCCCATGCCTGTTGAGTGGGTATGAATGGATTGGGTGAAGCAAGGAACAAGAGTTTATAGATACTGGAGACAGTGCCTCTTTTTGTGCCAGCTAACATTAAGCTGTGATCTAGTTCTAATTTGGATGCGGGGGTTGTGCTGTCATGTAGCCTTTTACAGACAATAGATTTAATTTGAAAGTAAGCCAAAAATGATGATTCCGGTAAGCTAAATTCAGCTTTCAGATTGCAGAAGGAACGGTAGCCATTTTCATCAAATAACTGACCTATGGAAAAGATACCTTGTTGTTCCCACAATTTGTTATTCAACGGGTTTCCCCCAGCAGTCAGTAATGTGTTAGACCAAATGGGACAAGATGGTAACATTAATCCATTCATACCCAGTCGTCTATGAAGCGTTTTTGCAATGGAGCAAGAGAATTTGATTATGCTATTGTTAAGGGCTGCTGGGGGCTCGGTAGAGTACCACAATGAGGCTGGTGTAGTGAGTCTAGTGCTAGAAATAATTCTCCCTTCCAAACACTCCCAGCTGCCCTCCGTTGGATCAGCTTTGTAGGCCCAGGCTAGGGGGTATCTTGCATTGAATGACAGGTAGTAACAATATATGTCTGGTACCCCAAGGCCTCCCTGAAATCTTGGTTCTGAAAGCTTTTTGTAACCTATTCTTGATTTTCGATTGTTCCAAATAAATTGAGTAAACAGTGAGTTAATTTGTTTGAACCAAGATAAAGGGAATTGGAAGGGGATGGCTGAGATAACATATGTGAGCCTGGGTAAAACATTTTGAGTATTTCAACCCTTCCCCATAGGGATAGTGGTAAGACAGTCCACCTTTTTAGATCATCTTTAATTTTGACAGTTTAACAGTTATTAACATTTATTAACAGTTTAGGGCCATTCAGATTGAACATCTGGGTAATAGGAGAGATAATATTAATGCCTAGGTATTTCATACCCTTGTATTTCCAAACAAAGGTTCCTGCTAAGTCTGATTGAAATGTGTGTTGGTTCAGGGGCATCGCCTCACTTTTACTCCAGTTTATCTTGTATCCTGAGAGATGGCTGAAGGATTCGACAAGTTCAAGGAGTGCAGGTAATGAAACTGAAGGTTCACTTAGGGTGACCAGGATGTCATCTGCATATAAGTTCAATTTAAAGTTATGATCATACACTGAAACTCCTGAAATATTCGCTTTGGTACGTATTGCGCAGGCAAGTGGCTCCAGGGCGAGAACAAATAGTAACGGGGACACAGGACATCCTTGGTGAACCCCACGATGTCGATTGAATGAGTTTGATATCAGTCCGTTGGTTTTAACACATGAAATTCATATTTAGAGAGTGAGAACAGAAGAAATGGCCATTCAATTCTGTCGAAGGCTTTCATTGCGTCTAATGATGCAGCGATTACAGGAGTTTCCAAGTGATTTAACAGCCTCCACATGTTGGTATATGGTATATGGTATATATCCAACTTGGTCTAGGTGAATTAAGGATGGGATCACTCTCTCCAGACGAAGAGCAAGTGTCTTTGCTAGGATCTTATAGTCGTCGTTTAAAATACTAAGGGGCCGATAATTGCCCATCTCGCGGGGGTCTTTACCAGGTTTAGGCAGGACAGTTATAATAGCACGCCGCATAGAGGGTGGCATTGATTCAGAGTCAATTATCTCATTAAAAAGCATAAGAAGAATTGGTGAAAAGGCCTTATTAAAGCGTTTGTAAAACTCCATGCTGAAGCCGTCCTCTCCAGGGGTTTTACCTGAAGCTAGTTTTTTAATAGCCAATTGTATCTCTGATTGGGTAAGGGGGGCCTCCAACTCTGCCTTGTCTTGGACATTAAGAGCTGGAAGAGTCAACCCGTTAAAGAATTTGTTCAAGTCCTGGTCACTTGCCTTAAATTCCGATTCATGGAGGTTTGAGTAATAATGCTTAAATGCTGAGTTAATGGAGATATTGTCAGTGTGAAGTGCGCCCTTATCATCACTAGTAATCGGTATCGAGTGCATGTTCTCAGCTTGTTTCAGTTTATGAGCGAGCATTTTGCCTGCTTTGTCAGCTGATTCAAAGTGTTGCCTGCGTAGTTGATAAAGGGCAAAAGCAGTTTCTTCATGCAGTAGTCTTTCTAGGTCAGCTCTAAGAATAAAAAGAGACCTCCTTAGTTCTAAATAGTAGGGATTAGACGTGTGCTGTTCCTCTAGAATCTTAAATTCATTAGCTAATTAGCGACTTTTTTTTTCATATGTTTATTTTTTTCTGCCGACGCATAGCTAATCACCCAACCCCTGCATGTGACAGAGGAGACAGAATTTAAGTTTATGTCAAAGAATTCTGTAATTCTACTTTCAATAAGTGCAACAAAGTCATCTTTCCTTAACAAGGAGTTATTCAGCCTCCATTGCCTGGTTTTGCATGTGTTGGGTGATGGGAAAAAGGAGACAGAGACAGGAGCATGATCACACAATATAATACTATGTATATGAGAGTCGATGATATTCTGAGTGAACTGGTTAGACATTAATATGTAATCAATTCCTGAGTAAGAATTATGTACTTTAGAATAATAAGTATATTCTCGTGCACCCTGGTTCATTAGTCACCATGTGTCAAATAATGCAAATAGAGATTGTAGCTCCTCCATTGCTGCTCCAGATATTCTGTCTGCGGGCAATGGGGGACCAGAGCGATCTACCACTGGGTCTCTCACCAAGTTAAAGTCAGCAGACATAATGAGGGGGCCCTCCAATGCTTTGGCAATAATAGTGCCAAGAGATTAAATAAAGGTTGCCTGGGCGGTGTTGGGGGCGTATATGTTTATGAGGGTACACTTAATATTGTATAGAAAACCAGATATGACAATATATCTACCCTCCTTATCCGTTATGCTGTTGCTTAATTTAAAAGGGACATTTTTTGCAATCAGAATACAGACCCCCCTAGATCTACCCGATCCTGGGGAACAGAAGACCTGCCCTACCCATTTCTGCTTTAGTTTCCTAGATTCCTCCTCATTCAAATGAGATTCCTGTATCATAGCTATGTTGCAGTTAAGGGATTTTAAGTGCGTGAGAATTTTGTATCTTTTAACTGGATTTTGTATGCCGTTAACGTTCCAGCTCACTACTTTGACATTACTGATCGTGTTATTCATACAACAGAGTGGTCAGGAAGATAAGCATGTAAGGCCTCCTAATATGCCAGAGAGGACCAACTTGTGCTTGACTGCGAAAAGGTAACCATGAAGTTGCATTAGCATTGTACAATGAGGGGTAGGGGTAGAGAAAAAAGAAAAAAATAAATAAATAAAAGTAAAAAAAAATTTAAAAAAATAAAGACGAAAGAAAAAGACATAATAATAGAAATGCGATAACTGGGCAAGATAGCCCAGATAAAGAAAGGAACTTACAATGGAGGCGAGTGCCTCGAAGTATCCGCGAGGGTAAGGTGTGTACAAACCAGGCAGCCTTACCCAGACCTATGCTTCTTATTGTTTGAGAACTGGATATACATTATGAAACAATCCACCAGAATGTGGGAATTATTATTGTGGTTAGACTACTATGATGCCTGCTGTGACACATATGTTAAGTTAGCAAGTCCATATTGAGCTCACACCCCAACAAATTCTGAATAGTAATTTCACATGGAACTTTTTCTTATTTGACTCTCTGTGCATTTAGTGAGTTCTCAATATAACAAATGCTTTTAATCTCATGGAAATAGCCATGGGAGATAAAGCAGCCATACTAATAATAGTCACAACAAAAAACTATAAGCCATTTGACCTATGCGCCACAGAAGAAGGGGGATAATGAGAAGAAAATTACCACATTTTGGGAAACAAAATAGCATGACCTTATTAAAGAAAAATTATCTTATGCTATACCATCTTGGGCAGTCAAAAGGTAAATATATTTAAATACACAAACAAGGCCTTCGGTTTAAGACAGCACCCAAAATATAATGACCATTGTCATTTAACAAAAACATAGTTTGTGCTGTCTATATTGACTGTAATTCTTCATTTACTGTTTAATGTGTCCTAACGTTTCCCAGTGAGAAGTTGTATCATATGAGACTAACGACCCGCTTTAATTTTGGAAAGGTAAAGTAAGCGCAGGCTGGTATGAGCAAAACTAAAAGGGTATCAGCGTTATGAACAATTAGCCTGCTATTTAGGTGTCGTGGTTAACACACACACACACAAAAAAGAAAGAAAATGTCAGAAATATGATATTATATAACATGCCGGGTTTTTTTTATTTTTTATTTTTTCGATTGCTAACCCATGGGAGTAGGGACACTCACAGACTAATGCTTATGGGGAGAGACATACCACTTAGAAGTGATTAGGTAGCTTGGTTTTCAAGTCCTCAACGGCTTCCATTGGAGAAGTATAGATGCGTTGCTGCCCGTCTGCCAGGTTGACGCGAAGTTTCGCCGGGTAGATCATCCCATACTGCAGTCCCGCTTTTTGCAACGTCTTTTTAATGTCCCAGAAGCCGGAGCGTTGTCTCTGGACCTCGGCTGAGAAATCCTGGAAGACGGAGAAGCGGTGCCCTTCCCACGTGAGCTGTCCCTTCTTCCTTGCAGCGGTGAGGATGTCTTGTTTGTCGCTCCATCGTAGTAATCTTATGAGGATAGGACGCGGTGGCTCTCCTGGGGCAGGTCTAGGTCTCGTTGCGCGGTGAGCGCGATCAACTTCTGGGGATATATATCCCCAGGCTTTCATCCTTTCTAAGGTAGGCTACCAGCATTTTGATGCTCGCTCTCTCTCTCTCTCTCTCTGCTCTCTGTGCTTTAGAACGTAACCGCTGTGAAACAATCAGAAAATAAAATTTTATTTCTCTGATTCACCGGCTTTCTTACTACCACCGCTCCCTCTCTTCATTCACTTTCTAGCTCGCTCGACCACCGCTTCTCTCTCTCTCTCTCTCTCTCTCTCAGTGTTGTCTCTCGGAGCGAGATCAAATGAATGATTCGTAATTGATATGTTATTCGATAGCCTAATTTTTATACAAGTAATATTCATACTGGTTTAAATAAACAATTTGATAGTATTTCCCATCTTAGCTGAGCAAGAGTTTTGTGCGAAAGGAATTAAAGGCCTGTCCCATATAGACGCCTGTCCCAAATATAGGCCGGTTGAGTTCAGTGTTTGAAGCAAATAAAAGCCCGGGCTATTAATTTAAGTTTTACGGTATTTGCATTTTTCTAGATATTGATATTAAGCAGTTACTATTACCTGGCTGAAGGGGAGCCAGGGCAGGAGGCTTAACATTGTGATGTAATTTTTTTGTTTCGTACGTCTGTTTTCACTTTAGAGCCCTTTAGAGCTATAGGGCTATAATAATTTCAGAGCCCCACTCTCCATTGTTGTTCATTTAGGAGGATTGCCACAAAATGTCAAATATCAGTAAGATTTATAAGATGTAAGCAGGCTGCAACAGTTTTCGTTAATTTTGAAAATAAAACTCAGCTTTTCATGACCACTGTCTTTTAACTGATTTAAATGTGGAAACAAAATCTGGGGTAGATCATCAGAATTTCGTATGACTTGACTTGTGACTTGCTTGACCTGAGCAATGACTTGACTTGTCTTGCTTGACTTCTAGCAGGGACTCGACTTGACTTGCTTGATTCTCACCACAGTGACTTGGGACTTGCTTGAGACTTGAAGGTTAAGACTTGAGACTTGCTTGTGACTTGCACATGTGTGACTTACTCCCACCTCTGAGTAGTAGTATAAAGTTAGTTAAAATGGTAGTAGCAGTAGTAGTTGCAGCAGTAGTGGTAGTAGTAGTAACAGTAGTAGTAGCAGCAATAACAGCAGTAGCAGTACTAGTAGCAGTAATAGTCTCTCGCCCCTCTCTCTCTCTCTCCCAGGCCGAACCCTAGTGCGTTCATGGTGAAGTTTTCTCTGTGGAGGAAGGACAGATCTCAGAACACCACCGACATTGTTCCTGTCCAGGACGTCATCATACACCCCAAGTATCCATCCATCTGTTTATGCATCCATCCATCCATCCATCCATCCATCTGTTTATACACCTATCCATCCATCCATCTGTTTATACATCCATCCATCCATCTATCCATCCATCCATCTGTTTATACATCCATCCATCCATCTGTTTATATATCCATCATCCATCTGTTTATACATCCATCCATCATCCATCCATCTGTTTATACTTCCATCCATCCATCCATCTGTTTATACATCCATCCATCCATCTGTTTATACATCCATCCATCCATCCATCCATCTGTTTATACACCTATCCATCCATCCATCCCTCACTTGTCACCTTTCCCCCTCTCTTTCTCATACAGGTTCATCATCTTTAAACTCTTGACTTTCTTTTCTTTATATTATTAATCTTCTTTACTTTTTAGATGCAGTAACTAACTCACATATTCATTCATTCATTCATTTATTGATTCACTCACAGTTAACTCCTACAGTATCTGCCCGTCACTGTCCATTAGCAGGCATGGTAATGTCTGAACCAGGATCATTCACTCACCTCTTTATTTTAACTTTATTTTTTTTCCCACATTTTATCCATTATTTTCTTTGTCTTTACTGGTTTTAATCAATTTCTTCACTTTCTTTTTTTATTTACTCTCTTTAGTGAATGTTCCTTTCTTTCATGACTATTGTCTTTACTTTGTATTCCTTGCATTCTGTGCTTCATTTTCTTGACCTAATTTTAATTTATTTAGTCCTTATTTTTTTTTAAATTGTATTCAATATCTATATTCTATATCTTTCTTTACTCTTTATTTTCAGTTATTTTGTGGGGGGGGTTTTACCACCTTTTATGCCCCCACCCTCCATTTATAATACTACTGTTATGAAAATTACATAGAAATTACTTTTTTCTTCACTTTTATTTTATTCACTTCTTTATGTCCTTTATTTTCTCCACCCCCACCCTCCTGCTTGCCTTACTTTTTACTTTATTTTCCTGACTTTATCCTTATTTTCATTATTTTCTTAAATTTCTGTAATTACCTTCACTTTCTTAGCTTTGCTTTCTCTTTTTTTTTGGGTTCATTTTGTTTTCTTCGCTTGTATTATTTATTCACTACATGTCCTTTACCCCCCCCCACCCCACCCCCCTCCCCCAGGTACAACCCCAGCAGCTATGAGAACGACATCGCTCTGCTGCAGCTGGAGAAGCTTCCGTTCACTGATGTGTGTTTTGTGGAAAACCCGGCGATCAGTGCCGTCTGTGTTCCCTGGAGCCTCCAGCTGTTCCAGCCAAACCACACCTGCAGCATCTCTGGATGGGGACGCACCGCAGGTCAACACCAGCTGCAACACACACAGATAGACAGATAGATCATGTGGATAGGTAGGTAGGTCGTGGTTTAGGCAGGTAGATAATTAGGTACGTAGTCAGTTGAGTCAAATAACAAAAAACCAAAGTATTCATTTTATAATATGAAACAGAGAAACAGAGAAACGCGAACAAATGTTTGGTATATCTTTTGGTAAAACTTTGATGAATGGCTACAACGATTAATCAATTAACAAATTCATTGGTAACACTTTACAATAAGGGTCACTAAGTTAAGGGTTAGTTAATGCTTAATAAT